>NC_083571.1:300000-320000 GCF_027579695.1 Neoarius graeffei | reverse complement strand
CTGATTACAACTGGATCACAGCTCCCACCTCCCTGGCAGAGCTCTGACTCTGGAGATGCTCCGACTCCCCACTGTGCCAGCACACCGGCCCAGGCTTTTCCTCTGCACTGGCGTTATGGGTGTCACTCACCTGAGGAGGAGACAACACAGAGCCGGAAGAGGAAGATGGGAGGACACCACGGGCCGGCTGGGGAGTCCACGGCAGGGGAACGGGGTGGGGAGGGGAACGAGAGACGGGGGGGGGAAGATAGAGAGAGAAGAAAAGTGAGGGGAGACGCTTCATCTGCTTGCAATCGGAGCCGCCTCCAGATGGTCCTCTGCCAGTTCGATGACACTGGACCCATTCCGCTGTTCCTTCCGGAAGTCGAGAGATAAACTGTTCCAGTGCCACCAGATTGATGATCTCATCGGCGTCACGGTCTTCTGCCCTCAGCCACCGCCAGCAGGTGTCCCGGAGTTGCTGGCCAAATGCAAACGGCCGGCTGACCACCTCCAACGCCAGCGTCTGGAAATACTGACGATGTTGTTCGGGCGAGTGGCCGACCCACTGCAAGATGGCTTTCCTCCGGTCAGCATACACCAGTCGGCTGTCAGCAGGGAGCTGCTGCGCTGCGAGCTGTGCCTCGCCAGTCAGGAGTGGGAGGAGGCGCGCCACATGCTGCTCCAGCGGCCGCCCCCACGCCTCGGCTGCTTGCTTGAAGAGGGTGAGGAACGCTTCTGGATCGTCCTGCGGGATCATCTTCGTAAGGGTGCCGGCTGCGGTGATGGTCGATGCCACTGCTGACGCGAGCAGATGCCGGAATGCCTGGCGATCTTCCTGCTGGGCCAGCATCAAGGCTTTGAAGCGTTGCTCTTGTTCCTTTCGGAGGGCGATCAACGCTTGATGCTGGTTCTGCTGGGTGGTAGCGAGGGCAAGGATGAGCTCTTCGAATGGGGAGGACTCCACGGGGTGGTTCCCTTCTGTGCATCCCAGGTTTTGGCACCACTGTAGCAGTTCCTGATGTGGGTGGAGCACAGAAGGCGAGAGTTGATTGTCACACACAAACTCTTTATTTCACTTATTTTAGCTTTTCAGCTTTCACTCACTCACTCACTCTATATACACATACACACACGCGTTGTGGTCGGGAAGGAGCCTCTTTTCTCTGCTCTCCCCCTCCTTTTATGCTCCATCCCTGTAACACACACACACACACACACACACACACATTAATTGACAGCAGGTGGAATGACTTGGCCACTTACCTTCTCGACCCCGCCCTCCATTCACAGACTGCCCCCCGCTTCCACAGTCGCACAGTGTGTTGGGGGTGTGGCCCAGGGTGAGCCACGCTCCATATGATCAAATACTAATGAGGAGTTGTTTAATTAAAAAGTGTATATGTATGCTAGGTGTATGGGTTTTTTTTTGTATTTTTTGTTTGTGTTTGTATTAATGTGTTTATTTTTATATTTGTGTTTTGTGTGTAATGTTTGTTTTATTGTTATTTTAGAAAGTGATGTGCTTGCACTAGGGCCATACGAGAGGTTTAACAGTCAGAAACCTACCACAGGTAAAGTGTGTGTGTGTGTGTGTGTGTGTGTGTGTGTGTGTGTGTGTGTGCGTGCGCACGTGTGCACGTTTACATAAGTTTGATCTTTGTGTGTGTTCAAGGTTCTGTTGCTACTGGAGTCATTGTTGCGGTGTTGATTGTGGCTCTGATTGGTCTGCTTGGTTTCTGTTACTTGAGAAACAGGAAGAGGAAGTTGGAGTCTCGTCAGAGTGTTCCAGCTGCAGCGACTCCCCCAGTACCACAAACTGAGGACTCACACACACTCATCGAAAGACACACACAGATTTAGGGTGTGTCAAACACTTGTTTGTTTGTTTTGTGTGTGTGTGTGTGTGTGTGTGTGTGTGTGTATTTGCAGTGTGTGGTGTTATTCTGTTTTGTTTACATTTGTGTGTGTGTGCACGCGCAAACGCGCACGCACACACGGAAACACCCACGCCTTGTTTTTATGATCATTGTATATTTACCTTTTTTGGAAGTTGTGTAAATAATGTTAAACTCTGCTTTTACTGATGGAGGATTTTATTCCTGTGGTGTTTCTTAGGTCAGTCAAGGTGTTTTTATTTTCCTTCCTTTTGGTTTCTGAGATTACAGACAGATGTATTTTATAAAACTATTATTTTAGGTTTCTTTTGAAATGTTTCAATAAAGGGAAGTTCACAAGTAGAAATAACACAAATTATACTATACATAATTATAAAATAATGAAAATGGGGCATGCTCTAGGAAAAAAAATGGAGTAAAATTGAACTTGCACAAAACATCGGTGGAGTTTTAATTGGATGGGATTGAGCTTGAGGGACAGCGCTGTGTTTGCATGATGGGGTTGGATTTTGTGGTATAAGGATTGGTGTAATGGACACGGTAGGTTCATGGGGAGGGGTTGGGTTTGAGTGACGGGGTGGATTTCAGGGAGGGGTTGGGTTTAACAGAATGGGTTAGAATGAGGTGGGTTTGGCGGATGGGGTTTTGTTGAAGGGCTGGGGTTCCTGGGACGGAGTGTGTTTGACAGATGGGAGGGATGAGTTCAAGGGATGGGGGCAGATTTGAGAGATGAGGGTGGGTAAGCAAGACGGTTTCAGCTTTGACAGGTGAAGTTGGATTTGAGTCCCAGTGGTTTTGAGGACCTGTGTCAGATGAAGGTCATTTGATCTTTCCATATTAATGCTATAAAATAAATCAAATATCTGACAGTTTCACTGAAAAAGATGGAAATAATGTTAATAATAGGGTAAAATTACACCTTTTATAAATCCTTACTTTTCCAGTAAACTCCAGCAGCTCGTTCACTGTCTCACCTGCACGAGTCCTGTTTCTCATCACAGCAGCTGCTTTCCAATACAAATGGAATAAACCAAAGAATGCATTCATTAAAAAAACTTTTCAGTGCAATAACTTGTGCCTACACTTAAACAGTTTTTCTTTTCCTAGAACAATCCTTTTATTTTAGAGCAAAAGATAGTTGTCAAATGATGGAATGTTAAATATTAAGAATAAAAGGTCATTACATACTCTCACAAAATGGCGGCATAGGTGTTTGTCTCCGTATTTGTCTGTGTCAATAGCCTAAGTTTGTTACTGCGCCTTATTTTTTTCACATTGTTTACGTATAAGCCCTAATACAGGCCACAATGGGCACGGGAAAGTCTTTGAACAAAAAAACCATAATAACAAAACGGACTTACTTTATCAATAATGTGGAATGCTGGGTTGCTCTACGTGCTGGTGTTTGCATTGGCAGCCCTGCCGGTGGATAATTTCGGGTCTGATAGTGGCTGGGATATGATCTACTCTTGGATTATTTTCACAAGAACTATTAGCATGCCATATTCGGGCAGCGATGCTGCTTTGAGGCCTTGCACCCGCAGGAAGGACAGTCTTGGACGGAGATAGGCTTAGCTTGCTTCAGCTACTTGCAGGCGTACATGGAAGACTTGGCTAGACCGTTTGACAAAGAATGCCTGGATGATTATCCTGCTACTTTTATCAGGTGACATCCACCCCAACCCAGGCCCTAATCTGATAGATTTTGAAAATCCAGCTGATCTCAAAAAGACCAGTGGATTATCTTTCATTCGTTTTGAAACGTGCACAGTTTGATAAACAAAATCGATGCTATTCGTCTGCGGGCAAAGTTGACTGAATGTGACGACATAGTTTTGTTAGAGACGTGGCTGAAACCATTAATTACTAATCATATGATACATATCAGTGACTATAATGTTTTCCGGACTGATCGCTTAAATAGAGGAGGGGGTGTTGCGGTCTATGTCAAAACATCATTGAATTGTTTCTGCGTCGATTCGATCAGTAAACCAAAGTTCTTTGAACTGTCTGCTGTAAAACTCAATTTCCCAAATGGCACCGAGATGACAGTAGTGGGATATTTCTGCCCACCATCTGCGTCACCTGAAGCTGCTACGTTGCTCTCAGAATTTCTGCACAAATTTTCTGATAACAAGCTCATTCTGCTGGGAGATACTGGGATTGGTTATTCACCTCTTCAAATGCACTTAGAGACATTTGCGACACACTTTATCTGATGCAATTAATTCATTCTCCCACTCGTTTAAACCCAGAACATATGGACAAATCTACGTTGATTGACATCATTCTCACAAATGCTCCATATAAATATACTGCTGTTGGTGTATTCTGTAATGTCAGTGATCATTGTACTGTTGCCTGTATTAGAAGCTGTAAGCTTCCTAAAACTAAACCACGATTTATTTTTAAGAGGGACTATAAACATTTTAATGAACAGACGTTTCTGCATGATGTTTATCATAATGATTTAAACTTTGTGTATGATATGGTGGCTGTAGAACAGGCATGAGATTTTTTTTTTTTTTAAACCACCTTCCTGTCCTTAATAGATAAGCACGCACCGTTGAGCAGATATAGAATTAGTGGTAAATACAATCCATGGTTTAATAATAATATTGCCTCTTCCATAAGAGAAAGGGAAAGAGCATGGGCTAAGGCTAAAAAGACTAATGACGCCAAGCGCTGGGTAGTTTATAGGACTTTAAGAAACCAATGCACCAGGATGGTAAAGAATGCAAAAAGCGGGTACTATCTTGAAATTATAAATCAAAATTTAAATGACACTAAAAAATTCTGGACGCTACTCAAATCAACAGCTGTAGAGGTGATTCCTCTCACCCCCCCCCCCCCCCCGAATCTATAAAAACAAATCATAGTGAAACCATAGGGAAACAAAACATTGTAGATGCTTTTAATAAATATTTTATCAATGCAGGGAAAATTACTCAAAGTAGTATCCCTGTACATCTTGAGGAGCGATTACCTTCTACTACACTTGATTTTGCATACAATTGCAATTTTTCCATTATTCTCGCCTTTCAGGTACATAAGGCCCTGTTAACCTTGGACTTTAAAAAGTCTGCTGGTCCTGACCAGATAGAACCTTTCTTCTTTAAGACAGCAGCAGATCTGGTTGCTGGCCTCATTGCCTCCATTTTTAACCTTAGTTTATGTAGTGGGTCTATTCCCAGCTCCTGGAAGTCGGCTCAGGTTCTTGCATTATTAAAAGGAGATGGTCCCTCTGTTTTAGATGACTACCGTCCTATCTCGAGATTATCCGTTATAGCTAAAGTATTTAAATCTCTTGTGAACGAACAACTAAAAATCTTTTTAGCTGATGATAATATTTTAAGTTCTACACAATCAGGCTTTAGGCAAGGCCACAGCACTATAACCGCTGTAACAGCTGTTACAAATGACATAATTTCTGCCTTAGACACCAAAATTCTTGTATTGCTCTTTTCATTGACTTATCCAAGGCGTTTGACACAGTCGACCATGGTCTGTTACTACAAAGACTACATGCTATAGGTTTTGGTGATCCTCTATTAGGTTGATTCTCTAATTATTTAACAGGGAGAACACAGTGTGTTTCTATAGAGAATTGTCATTCTGCATTACTCCGTCAAGACGGGTGTCCCATAAGGGTCAATCCTAGGCCCTATTCTGTTGTCCATCTACATAAATAACATCGACATAGGACTAAACCCAGCTAAGGTACACCTTTATGCTGATGATACCATTCTCTATACTATTGCTTCCTCAATCAAGGAGGCGATGGAGTCCCTACAGTCTGCCTTTGATTTACGACAAATGTCTTTAGTCCAGTTAAAACTGGTACTAAATGCCAAAAAAAACTAAATGCATGATATTCATACGGCCTTGATTATGTCCTGAGCACACAATATTAACACTTGATGGCACTCACTTCGAGAGGGTTACCTCCTATAAATATCTTGGCATTTGGCTAGACAAAAAGTTATTCTTTGATGTGCATTTAGATAATCTTTAAAAAAGTTAAGACCCAAGTTAGGCTTTTATTTTCGTTTAAAGAACTGTTTTTCTTTTATAGCAAGAAAAAGGCTGGTCCAGAGTACCTTTCTATCAGTTATAGGTTATGGTGATACATGCATGCATCTTTAAGCCCCCTTAAGAAACTGGATGTTGTTTATCATTCTGATTGCGGTTTGTAACAAGTGCATCCTCATGAACACATCACTGTATATTATATGAAAAGGTTCAATGGACTTCATTGTATTTGAGACGTAAAATTCACGTTAATTTTTATAGCTAAGACTTTAATGGGCAAACTCCCCCATTATATTTGCAATCTACTGACATTTCGTCCTATTATAAACAGCACATATTCCTCAACCAAGCTCCTTCTTCAGTCCTCTATATCAGGAACAGAACTGGGGAAACTGCCTTTTCATCCTTTGCTCCACATCTCTGGAATGAGCTGCAAAACATGTTTAACTTGGGCCCTATTTACATTATTTCGAATCAGCGGATCATCAGATTAACGTTTTTAAAACGATTCGCGTACACACACAAAATTTCTGTGCCCACAACAAAACCGTTCCCCGTGCACACAGCAACACCAATACACGGATACGCTAATCACATGACTAATTAGACGGCACGTCACATGATCCCAGTGCATATCGGGCATGCGCAAGTCACTCACCACTTGCAAGTGGAAGGATGTCGTAAAAAATGAAGTATGCCAGTCTGTTATCGGCGGTACTGGTACTACAATGACGCCTTTTTTACACCGTGTATGGCCTTCGTGTTTATGCTAGAAGGATCTAACAGTGTTCGGTACACTCTTCACCTCGCAGAACAGCCGTTTTTTGCGATTACAACAAGACTATTTAGTGCTACGGTAACCAACACACTTCCTGTATTGCTCATTCACTTAATGACTTCCTCAACACACTTCCTGTATTGCTCATTCACATGACTAACGTGGCATGACCAACACCAGCGAATCAGGAAGGTGGATGTCACAGTGACGTTGTCCAATGACGACGTCAGCTAGAGCTCAGCACTGCGTATCCTTGTTCCTCAATGTTTACACAGCACCGGATCAGATACGTACTGGGTTGAATACGTGGGCCCTGGCGGATTCAAACTGTTCCGCCTGTGGAGTCGTTTTCCGGCGTTTTAATGTGCATGGAGAGTGCATCCGCAATGAAAACGATACGGTCTAATGTAAGCACCACCTTAGACTCCTTGCCTTCCGTAGGTGTTTTTAAAAGTATCTTAAATGCTGTTTATATTGAATAGTGTCACTGCCTATAGGGACCTATAGCCTATATAGATATTATTTGACCTGTATTACACTCAAAACAATACAACAGCACAGTCATGTTTTATTTCATGAATTGTATTGTTTTTCAAAATAAACACATTTCCATTTTGATTCTTGCAACACATAAAAAAAAAGTTGTGACAATAGATCTCATCTCATTATCTGTAGCCGCTTTATCCTTCTACAGGGTCGCAGACAAGCTGGAGCCTATCCCAGCTGACTACGGGCGAAAGGCGGGGTGTGACAATAAATGACAAAAAAAAATCATTTCCCGCTTTATAATGTTCCCATTTCTTCTCCCAACACTTAAAAGCTGTTTATGGACTGAAGACTCCAAGTGATGAAGTGTTTCAGGTGTTATTTTTGTCCCGTTCTTCCTGTAAACAGGTCTTAAGGTGTGGAACAGTTCGGGGTCGTCACGGTCATATTTTTCATTTCTAAATTCTCCACACATTCTCTATTGGGGACAGAGGTGACACGCCCTCTTCTTCCACAGCCACGCCTTTATACTGTGAGCAGAATGTGGTTTTGTGTTGCCTTGTTGAAATCTCCCTGGAAAAGACGTCGTCCTGAAGGCAGCAGATGTTGCTCCAAAATCTCAGTGGACTTTTCTGCATTAATGCTCCATCACAGAAGTGTAAGTTACCTTTGCCAAGGGCACTGACCCAAGCCCATATCATGATGCACCCTGGCTGTTGGACTTGTTCCTGCTAACAGTCTGGATGCTCCTTTTCCTCTTTGGTTCAGAGCAAAATTGTACATACAGGGTCAAAATTATACAAACAGAAGACCTAATATTTGGTTAAATGTCCCTTAACAAGTTTCTCCTTCACCAGACACTTTTGTTCACAATCAACAAGCTTCTGTCAGAATTCTGGATGGATATTTGTCCTTTCTTCTTGACAGAATTGGTAGAGTTCAATTAAATTTATGTTTCCTGAAACAGACCTGACTTTTACTCACAGTCCAGATAGTTTTGAGAGTGTTGAGGTCAGGACTTGCTTTAAGCTTCATGTTCCCCTGCTTTATCCTCCACAACCAGCTCTGATGTGTGTTTGGGGTCATTGTCCTGTTGGAACACACAACTGGGTCCAGGTTCCTGACGGTTTGAGGTTATGCTGAAGAATCCTGAGGTGGTGGTTGTTCTTCATGATTCTATCCACTTTGCATAATACACGAGTCCCAGTGACAGCAAAACAGCTCCAGAGCCTGATGCTACCACCACCATGCTTAACAGTTGGTACAGTGTTCCTCTGTACCTCTGGTCACTGTGGACAAACAACTCAATCTTTCTTCCATATGACCATACCACTTCCCTCCAGAAGGCTTTTTCTTTGTCCATGTGATCAGCTGCAAACTTCAGTCGAATTTGAAGGTGTGGATTTTGGAGCAGGAGCTTCTTTCTTGGATGGCAGCCTCTCACTCCATGGTGATGTAAAACTCTCTTAACTGTGGACAGTGATGCTGGTGTTCCAGCAGCTTCCAGTTCATGGCAGGCCTGTATCCTGGTGGTTCCTGGGTTGTTCCTGACCATCCAATCCAATTTCCTCTCAGCAGAGGGGGACAGTTTGGGTCTTCATCCAGCAAAATGGCTTGGCAAAGTGACTACACTCCCAATAACTTGTCCTTGTGTATAATTGTTTGAACTGATTATCTTGGAATCTGCCATTGTTTGGAAATGGCGCCAAGAGACATTCCTGAATGTAAATCTAATAGATTTATTGTCACACTAGAGGCGGACTGAGCTGGAATGCCGTCGGAATGAAAATTCTTCGTATATTCCGGGATATTCGAAGTAAATTCTAAGTGTTCGAGCTGCATTCTCTTTGAATTCTTAGACGTTCTAAACATATTCAGCGGCTATTCCGGGAGCGTTCTGACTGCATTTGAGATTAATTCGTACAGCATTCGAGGCACCTTCCGACCAGACTTCGGGTGGTATTCAGGCAGCAGTTGAACCACACTCGTACGGCATTCGAAGTGCATTCTTAATATTCTTACTGCATTCTAACAGCATTCTAGGTATTCCTACTGTGTTCCAACTACATTTGAACTGCATTCGAAAGCTAATACACCCGGAATGTGCAAAAATCATTCAAGGTGGGTTCGAAGTGCATTCTAAGTATTTGAATAGCATTCTTACAAAGATGTAAGAATGTTGGTCAGTTTGAAATTCCCACCCGAATGTGGCATGAATTTTTTGAAAAATTTTTCATCCCAACTGGTTCTGCTTGATTCCTGCTAATTCCGAATAAGTGTGATGGGGGCCTAAGATCCTCTTACTCAGATCTGCACTGAGCTCCTTGGACTTTGCCATTGTACTGTGTGTTGGTCAATCCAATGAGTGTCAATCAAACCCTTTTTATGTTGTGCATAGAGAAGCTACCAGCTTTAGGTGGTCATCATCACTAACAGGAAGTTAAGAGTCCTTGGCCTTGGAGAGTTAAAAGGTATTTTAGAACTTTCAGTGATGCTGAATTAATAATCTAAGTGGGTGTGTGCATATTTTTTACCCTGTATGTATAATTTGACTGTGTTCATTTCAGAAAACCCAAAAGAAATTAAAACTTGTGCAGCAAATTCTTGTTTTTTTTAAAGATGTATTTTGTACAATCATTCTGCCACAGAATCAGAATTACTTTATTAATCCCCAGAGGGAAATTCAAATTTGCAGCCAAGCTCCTGAATCAAAGAAGTAGTAAACATGTCTAAAAATAGAAAATAAAATAGTCTTTAAGAAAAAAGAATAAATAAAAATAAAATAAATTTAAATAAGTTCAATAACTTTTAAGTAAAAGCAAAATGAAGTGATTGTATATACAATGATTCCTATATACATATATTGCACCTGGGTTAAGGATACATGGTAAGAAGTGTACCACAGTTATACAGTGGCATATAACAACACCACTGTCAGAGAGTCCAGTTCCACGCCCACAACATGGCCAGAATTCCTGATAATCTTATTGCGTCTGTTAGTGTCCTTCACCTTCAAGCCGCTGCCCCAGCAGATGACAGCGTACAGGATGGCGCTGGCCACCACAGACTCATAGAACATCTGCAGCATCGTTCAGCAGATGTTGAAGGACCTCAGCCGTCTTCCACAGCACGGGGACTCTCTGAAGACCCAGGCTCGTGTTGAAGACATGCTGAAGTACTCCACTTAGCTGGAGGGCACAGGTCTTCAGGGCCCTGGGGCTAACACCATCCGGGCCTGCTGATTTTCCTGCATGGAGTCTCTTCAGCTGTCTTCTCACTTGCTCCTCGCTGATGATCGGTGTGGGGGTGACGGGTGGGGGAGGGATGAAGGTGTTTCTTGGGGGGGGGGAGTGCTCAGCCAGGGGGTCTGTTGAGGAGATGCAAGCAAAGTCATGAAATGGGGATGAGGTTGGGCAAGAAGAGGCGGGGGAGGGGAGAGAATGTAAAGTGTGTGGTTGTAGCCATCCCGCAGAAGAGTGGTGGTGGTGGGTTGGGGTCACGCCATTGAATCTGTTAAAGTAGAGATTCAGCTCATTCACCCTTTCCACATTGCCATGCACTCTTTCACTGTTGGTTGGCTTGTAACCAGTGATGGTCTTCATTCCACTCCACACCTCTCTCCTGTTGTTCTGTTGGAGTTTCCACTCCAATTTCCTCCTGTACTTATCCTTGGCCTCCCTGATCGCTGCTCCTCCTTGTTGCCAGCTCTGAAAGCCCTCTTCTTCTCATTTACAAGGGCTTTGATGTCCTTCGTTACCCACAGCTTGTTGTTGGGGTAATAGCTGACAGTCCTAGCTGGGACAATGGTGTCCACACAGAAGTTGATGTATCCCGTGATGCACTCTGTGAGCCCATCAATGTCGTCTCCGTGGGGCTCGCACAGTGTCTGCCAGTCTGTCACCTCAAAGCATCCCTGCAGTGTCTCGTTGGCCTCGTCTGTCCATCTCCTCACTATCTTTGATGTGGTGGGCAGACTCTTCACCAGAGGCACATACTGTAGCAGGGGGAGAGGTAAATCAGGTTGTGGTCTGACCTGCCCAGTGGGGGGAGGGGGGAAGAGCTGTAAGCTTCTTTAACATTAGCATACAGCAGGTCTATTGTTCTTCCCTCTCTGGTAGGACAGTTCACAAATTGGGTGAAAGTGGAAAGTGTTTTGTCCAAATTAACATGATTTAAAGTCACCTGAGATAGCAATGAATGCACTCGGGTGTTGAGTCTGTAGCCGGGCTATTGCAGAGTGAATAGTATCACAAGCAGTGTTTGGGTTTGCAGAGGGGGAACATAAACAGCCACCATGAGAACATTAGAAAACTCCCTGGGCAGATAATATGGACAAAGTCCGACAGCACACAGTTCAACATCTGGGCTGCAGATACGCTCCTTCACGGTGATGTGAGCTGGGTTGCACCACCGGTTGTTCACAAGAACGGCAAGCCCTCCCCCTTTGTGCTTACCGCTCCTGGCACAGTCTCTGTCCACACCGTGTGGAAGCCCTTGATTGTAGCGTTGTCGTCGGGAACATCCCGGTGCAGCCATGTCTCCACGAAGCACATTAAACTACAGTCCCAATTGAGGTATTTCACCCACGTGACCAAGTCACGTGACGCAGCCATTTTGGACGGCATGCTTAAGTCCTTCAGTGCAAGGCAGTATGAGATGGTGGAGAACTTTGCACATTTTAACAAGAAAGTAAGCTGTGATTCGTGTTAAATTGGATCTGTCTTTTATCACAAACACTGTACCCAGCCTTGGTATGGAGCCCTGTTTATTTATTTCTGTGTCCCGTTTCTTTCAAGCCTTTGTTATTGCGTTTTATGTCTGATGTCTGCTACATGCAACCCTAGACAAATTAACACTGCCTTGTTTCACTGCTCAGATGGGTTAACAAACACTGACCCATTTACTTTTTGCTACATATTTTATCAAAATTGCGTTAACTGATAAACTAACCTGAAATGAAATGATCACTGCAAAGTCTGGAGTACTCTGTTGGCTCCCAATCCTGTCTCTTCACAGCTGCAATCCATTTGGCCCTCTTGTCTGGGTCAGTAGGAAACCGGTAGTGATGTGTCGGTCACGAACGATCCGGTTCAAAGAGCCGGCTCTTTGAAGTGAACGACGGGAGCCGGCTCTTCGGTGGGAGCCGAGTTGGGGAGCGGAATTTTTTTTTGTCCTTAGGTGCCTCAGAGAGAGAGAGAGAGAGAGAGAGACTTTCACAAAAAAAGTTGCTGTCTGATTGCGTCTTTGTGTTGTCTATTACCATTCAAAGGAAAAAAAGTAGCATGGTGTACGCCTCCTTTTTTTGGTTGGGGGGGTTGATGTCATTCACAGCTGCGAAAATACGAAAATTGGTGTAATGCTTAAAGCTGTGGCGCGTAGGGGAGAGGAGTCTGTGAGGCACCTGAGGAGGGGAAAATCAGCTGTGTATTTTATATTGGTAATATAACACAGTTTTGCATTATGTTTGTGAGAAAATAATTTATTAATCGGTAAGTAAGTTTTATTTCTATAGCTAGAACATTGTTACACTGCTATACTTTACAAAGCTTTACAATGGCTACAAAAACTAAAAAGTAAAATGGAAAACATCCTATTGATAAAATATAAATAATAATGTAATTAATTAACTAGTTAATTGCAGCAATTAAATCAAAAATAAAATCTCAGGAGCCGTTTGGGAGCCGAAAGAGCCGGCTCCTTATAGTAAGAAGAGCTAAAAGAGCCGAAATTCCCATCACTAGAAACCGGTAAAAGGAGCGTCCTGCACGCTGTCCCTGTCTGTTGTGGCAGCCCACAGCACAACAAGCAAACACCATGGTTATTTATAGAGTGCTTACTGACAAATTAATCTATTCTAGGTGTCTGTAACACGTTTTTTTCAAGCCGGTTCTCCCTCTCTGTCTGCAGCGTTAGTATGTAGCTTGACGTTCAAAATGGCGGACACCGGGGCGTCACGTGACCCTGTGATGTCAGGTGAAATACCTCAATACTCCGTCTGACTCTGGGCCAGTGCCGTCAACTCGTCCACTTTATTCCCGAGGGACCTCACGTTCCCCATGATGATAGAGGGGACACACGGCTTATAAGATTTTTCAATAAGCTTCCGTTGTCTCAAAGCCATCCTCTGCCTCCATAGCTTCTTATTTCCTCTGCGTCCTCTGTGTGTTTTCCACCAAATTACCACAGGGATCTCTTCTGGTCTTGTCACTAGAGTGGCCGGCTTCAGTTCGATCAGCTGATACCTGGTGTAAACAATGCGGGCGGCATGGAGTTGTTGCATGGCTGCACTGAAAAAAAGTTTTGCGACTGCAAGCAAAAACACCAAAACTCTTGCAACCCTCAGAGTGGCTTGATTACAGTGTTATGGTAACGGAAAAAAACAAAAAACAAAACAAAAACGAAGATAAGACAAGTAGAAAAAATAGAGAAAAAGATCAGTTTAAAGAAATTCCTGAAAGCCCGATATTACCATCACATTCATGCCCCTGTATGTAAACTTCTGACTGTATCTGTCTGACCATCTGTCTGTCTACACAATTGGAAAACCTCGTCTTGTCTCGTCTCGTCTTCTTCCACTTTATCCGGGACCGGGTCGCGGAGGCAGCAGTCTAAGCATGGAAGCCCAAACTTCCCTTTCCCCAGACACCTCGGCCAGCTCCTCGGGAAGAACACCTCAGGGTCTTCCCTGAGGCCTCCTCCCGGGGGGACATGCCTGGAACACCTCCCCAGGGAGGCGTCTAGGAGGCATCTGAAAAAGATGCCCGAGCCACCTCAGCTGATTCCTCTTGATGTGGAGGAGCAGCGGCTCTACTCCGAGCTCCTCCCGAGTGACTGTGCTTCTCACCCTATCTCTAAGGGAGCGCCCAGCCACCCTGAGAAGGAAACTCATTTCGGCTGCTTGTATCCGCGATCTTGTTCTTTCGGTCATTACCCAAAGCTCATGACCATAGGTGAGAGTCGGAATGTAGATCGACCGGTAAATTGAGAGCTTCGCCTTTTGGCTCAGCTCCTTCTTCACTTCTTCCTTCCTTCTCCTTCTTCCTTCTTCTTGGAAAACCCTTGCCAATATTTTTACACTCCCACTCTCTCACATCCTAAATGGTGCTCCATATTCCCAATTGTTTAATCCCTATTCCTGAGATGCCTGGTCCAAGAGAACCCCCTGTCCTGTCCTGCAGGTTTTAGTCCTGTTCTAACACCTGATTTCACTCCTCTGCTCATGAACAGCCCTCAGCCCTTCCTCTCTCTCTCTCTCTCTCTCTCTCTCTCTCTGTGTGTGTTGGAGCTGGAAAATACTTATACTGTACACTCTGCCCTATTCACTACATAGTGTATTATTTGTAGGCATGTTTTAAAGGACTCAGGAAATCCCACAATGCACTGCAGCAGGATGAGCCACACTGGATGACGAGTTAATTTTGAATAATCTTATTACAATATAATGACGTTGTGGTGATGTGTGTTCTGCAGGGTGAGAGAGGTCACACCTCTACTTACACACTCCAGTTGGATGAGACTGTTAAACAGGTTTAACCACACCTCCCCCCCGAGAAGACTTTAATGACCTCTCTTGAGTCATGTAACTTTGTTCTTTGTATGTATTGTGTGTGTGTGTGTGTGGTAGTAGTAGTAGTAGTAGTAGTAGTGCATCTCAGAATATTAGAATACCATGAAAAAGTTCATTTTTTTCAAAATGTAATTTAAAAAGGTAAACTTTCATATATTCTGTATTCATTACATGTAAAGTGAAATATTTCAAGGCTTTTTTGTTTTAATTTTGATGATTATAGCTTATAGCTCATGAAAATCAGAAATCCAGTATCTCAGTTTTTTTTTAGAATATTTCATTTCCTACACACAACCATGATCATGGCCAAGACTGCTGACTTGACAGTTGTCCAGAAGACAATCATCGACACCCTCCACAAGGAGGGTAAGCTACACATGCTCATTGCTGAAAAGGCTGGCTGGAAAACCTGCACAAGCAACAGAAATTGCCACAGCCTTGAGAGGATTGTCAAGAAAAGTTGATTTAAGAACTTGGGAGACCTTCACAAGGAGGGGACTGAGGCTGGTGTCACTGCATCAAGAGCCATCATTCACAGACGTCTTTAGGAAAGGGGCTACAACTGTCACATTCCTAATATCAAGCCCCTCCTGAACCAGAGACAATGTCAGAAGTATCTTACCTGGGCTAAGGAGAGAAAGAACTGGACTGTTGCTCAGTGGACTTGAGAAAACCCAGTGGATCAACACCAGCAGATGACATGACACCCCAAATCATCACAGACTGCGGAAACTTCACACTGGACTTCAAACACCTTGGATTCTGTGCCTCTCTACTCTTCCTCCAGACTCTCGAACCTTGATTTCCAAATGAAATGCAAAATTAACTTTTCATCTGAAAAGAGGACTTTGGACCACTGAGCAACAGTCTAAATCTGATTAGTGTGCTATACAGTAGCGTGTATTGCGGTAGAATGTATTATAGTAGTGTGTATTGCACTAGCATGTGTCACCGTAATGTGTGTATTACAGGAGTATGAATTAAGTTTATTTGTATAGTGTTTTTAACAACAGGCATTGTCACAAAGCAGCATTACAGAAAATTAAATACTTTAAACATGAGCTAATTTATCCCCAATGATCAAGCCTGTGGCGATGGTGGCAAGGAAAAACTCCCTCAGATGACACGAGGAAGAAACCTTGAGAGGAACCAGACTCTAAATGGCACCCATCCTCATGTGGGTGATAACAGATAGTGTGATTATAAATAACTCACTTCTATAACTGTGTCCTATAGAGTCAAAAAGTACAACTGTATAACCAGGAAATTCATTATAGTTTAACAGGAAGTCTGTTTTGTTGAAGTTATAAACTGTTCATTGATGGAAACTTGAGTGCAGAACTTTTCATGGCAACTGTAGTCCTAAAGTTAGCAAGTACTGTAGATGCATTACTGTAAGTGTCCAGAGCGTCTTCCAAGTGTGACTTTCGATTGTCCATATGGACTCTGTCCTCCACAGGAGCGATGTGATAAGACTCCAGCCAGACGTAGGGCATCAGGATGGGTCAGGCAGGTCCGAGGAGCAGAAGAGGTATAGCATCACTGGTGTCTCAGGATCGACATGTAACTCAGAGGGGGACAGACAGAGGGAAGAGACGGGGGGATGAGAAAGAGAACACAGGATGTTAGGTATGCCCAATGTCACCTAACGAGTAAGAACAGGATATATTTTGCACTGAGTGCAAGCAGGGACTCCAGCAAAACAAACTACGACAGCATAACTAAAAGGGGAGAGCCAGAAGGTAATATAGACACGAGGGAGTCCTGGGACATAAAGCAGCAGCCACTACACTGCCAATAAACCTGAGTGAGCGAGTGAGAGTGGGGGGGCAACAGCATCCATACATCCCAGTTTACCAAAACACTCTGTCTGAGGACCCTCCAGATCTATACCTTTACTTCATAAACACCATTAACACAAGGCTTGACTAAACAGATATGTTTTCAGCCGAGACTTAAACGCTGAGACTGTGTCTGATTCCCAAACACTACTTGGAAGGCTGTTCCATAACTGTGGGGCTTTGTAAGAAAAGGCTCTGTCGCCTGATGTAGCCTTCACCATACAAGGTACTAATAGATAGTATTACAGTAGTGTGTCTCAGTGGTCTCAAAGTTTAGGGGAATAAAAGGGTATGAAGCAGAGAATAGGAGGGTACAATTAAAAAGGCTGAAGCCTTTCACTGTGAACCATAGGCAGGAAAAATGGAAAACTGGGTTTATCCGAGACACAGTTTCAAGGCATTTGGGGAGGAATTTCCGTTTTATTGTAAACAGCAAAATAGAGTCTGAAGTGATAGTAATCAATACTAAACATTTTAATAGAACTGCCATATAGTAATGACTCAAAAAAAACCTGACAATACAAAACTATATATTTTTGATGTTTACAAAATCAACTAACAGTTACAATAACTTGATTCTGTAAACATCAAAAACATGTTTTGTATAGTCAAATTTCTTTTTGATGCATTATTCAATTTCTGAACAATGAGTATTGATCTAATCCTAAAGCTTCTATAACAGTGTCTGTAGTGAGATTGGGTACTGAAACTGATCAAGGTTTTTACATGTTCTGTCTTCCCCTTTGTTTCCACTCTATTTTACCAAAACATCCCCCTGAACCACTTCCACTTTGCAGACTGCATAGAGTCTAATCATCTCAACTGTCTTCTGTGACAGTATTTATTGCATTTTTGTGTCATATAAGCTACTGGATGTCTTAATTCTCTTCAGGATGAATAAAGTATCTATCTATCTATCTATCTATCTATCTATCTATCTATCTATCTATCTATCTATCTATCTAGTGTGTATTACAGTAGTGTGCAGTACACTAGTGTGTCTTGCCTGAGTGTGTATTACAGGAGTGTGCAGTACACTACTGTGTATTGCAGTAGTGTGTATTAAAGTAGTGTGTATTACAGTAGTGTGTGTATTACAGTAGTGTGTATTGCAGTCGTGTGTATTGCAGTAGTGTGCAGTACACTAGTGTGTATTACAGTAGTCAAGTCAAGTCAACTTTATTGTCAAATATGCGATACATGCTCGACATACAGCACAGATGAAATATCAGTCCTCTCTGACCCACGGTGCAAACAGGCAATGCAATAAATAAAAATAGAATAATTGAAAAAAAAAACCCAATATAAACGGTATAAACACTCTAGATAGGAACTAGACAGACTAAACACTCAAACAATATAAACAGTATAAATAAACAGTATAAACACTAGATAAGAATAAGACAGACTAAACACTCAAACAGACAATATAAACAGTATAAAAACTCTAGATATTAACTAGACTAAACACTCACACACACACACACACACACACACACATAAATTGGTACAAATAACCAAACAGTCAAGGGCACTTGAGGTATAGCAGGTAAACATGAAACATGAAATAAGCAGAATAAACAAACTAGCAGCTGTTAAGGTGAGGTAGTGCGGAATAGTGCAAATGGGCGAGGTAAAGTGAGATGTGCGGTCCCTGAGTTCAGTGTGTTAATGAACGATGAGATGTGTGTGTGTATATATATATATATATATATATATATATATATATATATATATATAGTGTGTGTTGGGGGGGAACTGTGAGGATGACATGTCAGATGCTGAAGGGGGGTGTGCGAGCAGAATCTGTGGCAGTACACTAGTGTGTATTTCAGCAGTGTGCAGTACACTAGTGTGCATTGCAGTAGTGTGTATTACAGTAGTGTGCAGTTCACTGGTGTGTATTGCAGTAGTGTGTATTACAGTCGTGTATTGCAGTAGTGTGTGTATTACAGTAGTGTGCAGTACACTAGTGTATATTACAATAGTGTGCAGTACACTAGTGTGTATTGCAGTAGTGTGTATTACAGTAGTGTGCAGTTCACTGGTGTGTATTGCAGTAGTGTGTATTACAGTCGTGTATTACAGTAGTGTGCAGTACAGTAGTGTGTATTGGATTAGTGTGTGTATTACAGTAGTGTGTGTACTGCAGCAGTGTTACAGTAGTGTGTATTACAGTAGTGTGCAGTACACTACTGTGTATTGCAGTAGTGTATGTATTGCAGTCAGGGCCGTTGACAGTTTTGGCTGGGCCCAGGACAAAATAATCTGAGTGCCCCCCCCCCCCCCCCCCCCCCACACACACACACACATACGCGCGCACGCACGCACATCGCCACACAGCAACCACCCACACCCAACCCCTCTTTTCACAGTCTCCATTCACTCCAACCCTTAAATAACAGGTATTCCAAGCCCATTATAACAGTCAACCATTTTATTTCAACATTCCAACATATTTACAGTTTGAGCATTTCCTTAGTCTGCAACTATTCAGGTGCAAAATGCAATGCGCTGGACTTTTGCTGTGGCGAAGTCGTCAATAAGGTCATTAAAGTCCAGCTTCTTTGCAAGTTCGCGCTCTATAGAGAGCATAGCCAGCCCATTGAGCCTCTCCTGTGACATGTTTGAGCGCAGGTAGTTGATAAACCAAAATGATTGTTTACGGGATGGAACTGGGCCTCAATGAGAACGGAGTTATGGCTTTCCCAAAATCTGAACATAGAAGCATCACCACTAGTGATGTGTACAGTGAGTTTTTCAGTGTATTTTTTTGTCTTGTTTTTCATAAACGCCCTTTCCGTACTCGATTTAGAATGTTACAAAAAAAATTGACACCCTCCCAACCACGTAACATTAGCCTATCTGACCTGGGGGCTGACACGTTTATTACGGATAAACCAAAAGGATTACAACGTTCCCTGGATATAGAACTGGACCGAGAAGATTTCAAAATCTTAACGTGTAAGCAACAACAATAAAACAGAGGTTGTTTTATTCATTTAGGGCTTATTAGGCTACTTTCATTAATTGCGCTTTTCATACAGGCCTATCATTTTTCACTTGAGCAAGGGAATTGTTTGAAGAGTATCCAGTCTAAGCGAAAGTTTAATGTTTTGCAACAGACTAACCTCAAAACACCCCATTTATAGCCCATTTGTTACATTAAACTCTATCTAGCTGGCAATTTCACATGCCGTCGTATCTACACGGGATGATTTCCAACAAAATAAGGTTTAATTAACAAGAGGCAGCGTTCCACGGGCTTTCAGCTAACCGGAGTCCAGCTCAGCGCAGCTCAGCAAGCGTGCCTAAAACATTTGGATATGATTGCGGGCCAATGTGCTATTCTTTGCTTCATTGAGATATATGCAACACAGTGTTATTAAACCGATATGTTTATGAAATAATTCAATGCC